>NC_134487.1:26463537-26470143 GCF_040206685.1 Ascaphus truei
GAGAGAGACAGAGAGAGGGGCGAGAGAGACAGAGAGGGGCGAGAGAGACAGAGAGAGGGGCGAGAGAGACAGAGAGAGGGGCGAGAGAGACAGAGAGAGGGGCGAGAGACGAGACAGAGAGAGGGGCGAGAGAGACAGAGAGAGGGGCGAGAGACGAGACAGAGAGAGGGGCGAGAGAGACAGAGAGAGGGGCGAGAGACGAGACAGGGAGAGGGGCGAGAGACGAGACAGGGAGAGGGGCGAGAGACAGAGACAGGGAGAGAGACAGAGACAGAGAGAGAGACAGAGACAGAGACAGAGAGAGAGACAGAGAGAGAGACAGAGACAGAGACAGAGAGACAGAGACAGAGACAGGGAGAGAGACAGGGAGAGAGACAGAGAGAGGGGCGAGAGAGACAGAGAGAGGGCGAGAGAGACAGAGAGGGGCGAGAGAGACAGAGAGAGGGGCGAGAGAGACAGAGAGAGGGGCGAGAGACGAGACAGAGAGAGGGGCGGAGAGAGACAGAGAGAGGGGCGAGAGACGAGACAGAGAGAGGGGCGAGAGACGAGACAGAGAGAGGGGCGAGAGACGAGACAGGGAGAGGGGCGAGAGACGAGACAGGGAGAGGGCGAGAGACAGAGACAGGGAGAGAGACAGAGACAGGGAGAGAGACAGAGACAGAGAGAGAGACAGAGACAGAGACAGAGAGACAGAGACAGGGAGAGAGACAGGGAGAGAGACAGAGAGAGGGGGCGAGAGAGACAGAGAGAGGGGCGAGAGAGACAGAGAGGGGCGAGAGAGACAGAGAGAGGGGCGAGAGAGACAGAGAGAGGGGCGAGAGACGAGACAGAGAGAGGGGCGAGAGAGACAGAGAGAGGGGCGAGAGACGAGACAGAGAGAGGGGCGAGAGAGACAGAGAGAGGGGCGAGAGACGAGACAGGGAGAGGGGCGAGAGACGAGACAGGGAGAGGGGCGGAGAGACAGAGACAGGGAGAGAGACAGAGACAGGGAGAGAGACAGAGACAGGGAGAGAGACAGAGACAGGGAGAGAGACAGAGACAGGGAGAGAGACAGAGACAGGGAGAGAGACAGGGAGAGAGACAGAGACAGAGAGAGAGACAGAGACAGGGAGAGAGACAGAGACAGGGAGAGAGACAGGGAGAGAGACAGAAGGGAGAGAGACAGAGACAGGGAGAGAGACAGACAGGGGAGAGAGACAGGAGACAGAGACAGAGAGACAGGGGAGAGAGACAGAGAGAGGGGGAGAGACAGAGAGAGGGGAGAGAGACAGAGACAGAGAGAGGGGGAGAGAGACAGACAGAGAGAGGGGAGAGAGACAGAGACAGAGACAGAGACAGAGAGAGGGGAGAGAGAGAGAGGAGAGAGACAGAGACAGAGAGAGGGGGAGAGAGACAGAGAGAGGGGAGAGAGACAGAGAGAGGCGGAGAGAGACAGAGAGAGGAGGGAGAGAGACAGAGAGAGGGGAGAGAGACAGATAGAGGGGGGGAGAGACAGAGAGAGGGGAGAGAGAGGGGGGAGAGAGAGGGGGGAGAGAGACAAAGACAGAGAGAGGGGAGAGACAGAGAGAGGGGAGAGAGACAGAGACAGAGAGAGGGGAGAGAGACAGAGACAGAGAGAGGGGAGAGAGACAGAGACAGAGAGAGGGGAGAGAGACAGAGACAGAGACAGAGGAGAGAGAGAGAGAGAGAGAGAGAGAGAGAGAGAGAGAGAGAGACAGAGACAGAGACAGAGACAGAGAGAGAGAGAGAGAGAGGAGAGAGGAGAGAGACAGAGACAGAGAGAGGCGAGAGAGACAGAGAGAGGGGCGAGAGAGACAGAGAGAGGGGCGAGAGAGACAGAGAGAGGGGCGAGAGAGACAGAGAGAGGGGCGAGAGAGACAGAGAGAGGGCGCGAGAGAGACAGAGAGAGGGGCGAGAGAGACAGAGAGAGGGGCGAGAGAGACAGAGAGAGGGGCGAGAGAGACAGAGAGAGGGGCGAGAGAGACAGAGAGGGGCGAGAGAGACAGAGAGGGGCGAGAGACGAGACAGAGAGAGGGGCGAGAGAGACAGGGAGAGGGGCGAGAGATAGATAGACAGGGAGAGGGGCGAGAGACAGAGACAGGGAGAGAGATAGAGACAGGGAGAGAGACAGAGAGAGGGGCGAGAGAGACAGAGAGAGGGGCGAGAGAGACAGAGAGAGGGGCGAGAGAGACAGAGAGAGGGGCGAGAGAGACAGAGAGAGGGGCGAGAGAGACAGAGAGAGGGGCGAGAGACGAGACAGAGAGAGGGGCGAGAGACGAGACAGAGAGAGGGGCGAGAGAGACAGAGAGAGGGGGCGAGAGACGAGACAGAGAGAGGGGCGAGAGACGAGACAGAGAGAGGGGCGAGAGAGACAGAGAGAGGGGCGAGAGACGAGACAGGGAGAGGGGGCGAGAGACGAGACAGGGAGAGGGCGAGAGACAGAGACAGGGAGAGAGACAGAGACAGGGAGAGAGACAGAGACAGGGAGAGAGACAGAGACAGGGAGAGAGACAGGGAGAGAGACAGAGACAGAGAGAGAGACAGGAGACAGGGAGAGAGACAGAGACAGGGAGAGAGACAGGGAGAGAGACAGACAGGGAGAGAGACAGAGACAGGGAGAGAGACAGACAGGGGAGAGAGACAGGGAGAGAGACAGAGACAGGGGAGAGAGACAGAGAGAGGGGAGAGACAGAGAGAGGGAGAGAGACAGAGACAGAGAGAGGGGGAGAGAGACAGACAGAGAGAGGGGAGAGAGACAGAGACAGAGACAGAGACAGAGAGAGGGGGAGAGAGAGAGGAGAGAGACAGAGACAGAGAGAGGGGAGAGAGACAGAGAGAGGGGAGAGAGACAGAGAGAGGGGGAGAGAGACAGAGAGAGGGGAGAGAGACAGAGAGAGGGGAGAGAGACAGATAGAGGGGGGAGAGACAGAGAGAGGGGAGAGAGAGGGGGGAGGAGAGAGAGAGGGGAGAGAGACAAAGACAGAGAGAGGGGAGAGACAGAGAGAGGGGAGAGAGACAGAGACAGAGAGAGAGGGGAGAGAGACAGAGACAGAGAGAGGGGAGAGAGACAGAGAGAGAGAGGGGAGAGAGACAGAGACAGAGGAGAGAGAGAGAGAGAGAGAGAGAGAGACACAGAGACAGAGACAAGAGAGAGAGAGAGAGAGAGAGAGGAGAGAGGAGAGAGACAGAGACAGAGAGAGGCGAGAGAGAGACAGAGAGAGGGGCGAGAGAGACAGAGAGAGGGGCGAGAGAGACAGAGAGAGGGGCGAGAGAGACAGAGAGAGGGGCGAGAGAGACAGAGAGAGAGGGGCGAGAGAGACAGAGAGAGGGGGGCGAGAGAGACATGAGAGAGGGGCGAGAGAGACAGAGAGAGGGGCGAGAGAGACAGAGAGAGGGCGAGAGAGACAGAGAGAGGGGCGAGAGAGACAGAGAGGGGCGAGAGAGACAGAGAGGGGCGAGAGACGAGACAGAGAGAAGGGGCGAGAGAGACAGAGAGGGGCGAGAGAGAAGAGAGGCGAGGACAGAGAGTGAAGAGAGACAGGAGAGGATAGAGACAGGGAGAGAGACAGAGAGAGGGCGAGAGAGACAGAGAGAGGGCGAGAGAGACAGAGAGAGGGGGAGAGATGAGAGACAGAGAGAGGGGCGAGAGAGACAGAGAGAGGGGCGAGAGAGACAGAGAGAGGGGCGAGAGACGAGACAGAGAGAGGGGCGAGAGAGACAGAGAGAGGGGCGAGAGAGACAGAGAGAGGGGCGAGAGACGAGACAGAGAGAGGGGCGAGAGACAGAGACAGGGAGAGAGGACAGGAGAGAGACAGAGACAGAGAGAGAGACAGAGACAGGGAGAGAGACAGAGACAGGGGAGAGAGACAGAGAGAGGGAGAGAGAGACAGAGACAGAGAGAGGGGAGAGAGACAGAGACAGAGAGAGGGGAGAGAGACAGAGACAGAGAGAGGGGAGAGAGACAGAGACAGAGAGAGGGGAGAGAGACAGAGACAGAGCGAGGAGACAGAGGGAGAAAAGAGAGAGAGAGAGAGAGAGAGAGAGAGACAGAGAGAGAGAGACAGGAGAGAGAGAGAGACAGAGAGAGGGGAGAGAGACAGAGAGAGGGGAGAGAGACAGAGAGAGGGGAGAGAGACAGAGAGAGGGGGGGAGAGAGAAGAGAGGGAGAGAGGGAGAGAGAGAGGGGGGAGAGAGAGAGAGGGAGAGAGAGACGGAGAGAGAGGGAGAGAGAGACGGAAGAGAGAGAGAGGGGAGAGAGAGACGGAAGAGAGAGAGAGAGAGGGGAGAGAGAGACGGAAGAGAGAGAGAGACGGAAGAGAGAGAGAGGGGGGAAAGAGAGACGGGGAGAGACAGAGAGAGGGGAGAGAGAGGGGGGGAGAGAGAGACGGAAGAGAGAGAGAGGGGAGAGAGAGACGGAAGAGAGAGAGAGGGGAGAGAGAGACGGAAGAGAGAGAGAGAGAGGGGAGAGAGAGACGGAAGAGAGAGAGAGAGGGGGGAGAGAGAGACGGAAGAGAGAGAGAGGGGGGAGAGAGAGACGAAGAGAGAGAGAGACTGGGGGGTGACCGACTGGGGTTATTGGGTTGGGGAGGGCTGACCGACGGGGTTATTGGGTGGGGAGGGCTGACCGACTGGGGTTATTGGGTGGGGAGGGGGGTGACGGACTGACTAGATGGGGGGGGGTGACTGATTGAGGGGTACCTCTGGTGTCCTGCACACCCACTACACCCACTCTCTCTCTCATACACACACACCCCATACACACACACACACACACTCCCATACACACACACTCTCCCATACACACACTCACATACACTCTCCCATACACACACTCACATACGCACACACACTCTCCCACACACACACACACACACACACACACACACACTCTCCCATACACACACACACACACTCACACACTCTCACACACACACGGGGGGGTGAGGAAGAGAGGAAAGCCGGGACAAGCAGCACCACTGCCCGCTCGCCAATCACACGCCTCGCGTGGGCAGCAGGAGCGCTGGGGACAGAGGGGGGGACGGAACACCCCCGCTACCACCTCCCGTCTGGCGGGCAGCGGGAGCGCCGGGGACGGAGAGGAGCGCCGGAGACGAGCACCCCGCCTCGTGGGGACGACCACCGGAACAGGGAGGGAGCATCATCCCGCAACCACTTCCTGCCCGGCAGTCAGCGGGAGCGCCGGGAACAGAGGAGCACCTGTACTACCGCCTCGCGGGGACGAACGACGGGGAGGAGCATCCCCGCTACCACCTCCCACCCGGCGAGCAGTGGGGGAGCCGGGGACGGAGGAGCGCCTCTACCAACACCTCGCGGGGACGAGCGACGGGGAGGAGCATCCCCGCTTCCACCTCCCACCCGGCGAGCAGGGGGAGCCCGGGGACGAAGGAGCGCCTCTACAACACCTCGTGGGGACGAGCAACGGGGAGGAGCATCCCCGCTTCCACCTCCCACCCGGCGAGCAGGGGGAGCGCCTCTACCAACACCTCGTGGGGACGAGCAACGGGGAGGAGCATCCCCGCTTCCACCTCCCACCCGGCGAGCAGGGGGAGCGCGGGGACGGAGGAGCGCCTCTACCAACACCTCGCGGGGACGAGCAACGGGGAGGAGCATCCCCGCTTCCACCTCCCACCCGGCGAGCAGCAGGAGCGCGGGAACGAAGAGGAGCACCTCTACTACCACCTCCCGGGGACGAGCACCAGGGACTATCATCCCCGCTACCACCTCCCACCCGGCGGGCAGCGGGAGAGCCGGGGACGGAAGAGCGCCTCGCGGGGAAGGGGAAGACCACCGGGGATGGGGAGGAGCACCCCCGCTACCACCGCCCTGCGGGCAGCAGGAGAGCCGGGGACGGAGGAGCACCCCACTATCACCTCACGGGGACAGGAAAGAGCACCCTCGCTACCACCTCACGGGGCCGCGGGATGCAGTTAAAGCTGAAAGGAAGACTGATTCGCCTGCGTGGCCTTATATAGAGCCTGGCTGGAAAAAATCTTGGCAGCCCATCAAGCCAATCAGGTTGCTGGATTTGTAAAAAAAATAAAAAAATAAAATAATAATAAATAAAATAAAAATAATTAAAAAAAAAAAATTTAATCACAGAACCGCGTGCGCTAAGCGGGGTCGCCACGGGGGCAAATCCGACCGCCCCTGGCGACCGGATTTGTCAAGCCCTGTATATATATACACACACACACACACACACACACACACACACACACACACACAATGAAATGCAGATGCTAATGCCAATTATTGACTATGGAAACATAGTATATGGCTCGGCACCTCAAACCCACCTTAGCAAACTTGACACCTTCTACAATTCAATTTGTCGTTTTGTTCTCCAATGCAACTACAACACACATCACTGCGAAATGCTCAAAGAACCAGTTTGGTCATCACTTGAACATGGAAAAGGGTTGGGTGCTCCAACAGTCCTGGAATCTTATATATTCATCAACAATGATAAAACAGTAAGTACTCAATGAGGGAGTGGATAAACTAGTGGGTGAGTGAACAAATGCACTGAACACAAATCTCCTGAAGGCAACAGAAAAAATGATGTAAAACACACTTCGCTGTACC